>NC_135170.1:36748158-36795268 GCF_041146795.1 Maylandia zebra | reverse complement strand
CCGCCGACTCATCAGAGTCAGCGAGCTGTCGGCTTTCAGCGATTGTAATCGATAAATCGATTATCCAAACCCACCCAGTTATCAGCGCCCTCTCTGGGCTGCAGTTACTTTTCTTATGCAGGAGCAGGCAATGATCACAGGCGTGTAAATAACTGGACACGAGCGTATCACACAAATCTTATCCTGCAGTGTACTTCTGACACTTCATGCCGGGGTGGTTAGCACGAGCCGCTCTGCACACGTCCTCGTGGAGTCTGCAGGCTCCCACTCCCACTCAGGGCCCAGATTTAAAACTAGCAGCAGGTAGAAGGGCGGGCCTGACGTGTAACTTCGCCGGTGCCGGACAGGAAGTGTGCGAGCTGACGTCAGAGCAGTGGCAATAACGGCAGAATCAAGCTGAGCAGCCTCGTCGCTGAGCTTCTGCAGCTGTTTCATAACCTTCAAAATCCCCCTGAGTCAGCAGGATCATTCACCACAGGCAAGGATTTGGGAGGTTTCCACTTCAAAGCAGGTCTGACAGGATGTTTCCTCCAATGTTGGTGTGAGGAACAACGGGAACATCCATCCAGCTTATTAAACACGTATCCAGGCTCGGTGAGGAGCCGAGCCCAGCTGCTCCAGGATGAAACTTACAGCTTTACTGAGCTGTGCAAAAGTCTTAAGCCACGCCTCATTTCTTCATATGCTGCAGGAAAAAGGTGCAAACTTACAGGAAATACAGGAAATAAGGCAAAAACAGAGCACGAGTGATTCTAACCATGTTCTCCTCTGTGAGGATCTCCAGGCTTCGTCTGTGTCAGCATGACCTCACACTGCTTCAGTCATGCTGAGGTCCATCCAGGTGTGCTTTCCCTGCACCGGCAGTGTGTTTGTGCGGTGGATCGAACTCTGAAGTTCATCAGTTTTATCACCTCCACCTCACAGACGATCACGCTGTTGCTGATTCTGCTGCTCAGCTCTTCACCTGCACCCTCAGGACACTTCAGGAATTTAATCTGAAACTTTAATTTCAGCAGTTCAGTGTTTACGTCATATTCCTGTGTTTTAATGATCAGATCTTTATGATGTTTAAACAAAGGCCACGGACTCTGAACAGGAAGTAATCAGGAAATAAGCTGCTGTAAGTGTGTGTGCGCGCGCGTGCGCGTGTGTGCGCGCGCGCGTGTGTGCGCGTGTGCGCTCGCGTGTGTGTGTGTGTGTGTGTGCGCGTGTGTGTGTGTGTGTGTGCGCGTGTGTGCGTGTGTGCGCGCAGTTTTATTTCCTGCTCCTGGTTAAACTATGTAAACATTTCCCCCATCTGGGTTTTTTCTTCTGCATTAGAAACAATTAAAGCTGAGCTCCTCCTTCCTGCTCTTTTGCCAAATAAAGCCCCAAAATAAATCTTAAATAAATAAAAACTCATTAAATGTAAACGTCACACTGAGTTCAGAGTCACACGTACACAGCAAAATCTCCAGTGTTAAATTAACACTGGAGAGTGTCTATATGGGTCCACACCTCTGAGTGTTAAATTCAGAATCAGAATCAGAAAGGGTTTTATTGCCAAATGTTGAGCAGGTTTACAACATTAGGAAATTGCTGCGGTGCTTCAGTGCAAACATACTGTTATAAATACTGTTATAAATTAAGCTTAAATAGACATGAAAATAAAAATAAGAATAAGAATTAAAAGTGTTAAGTAGATAGATATATACATGATATATACATGATATATACATGAGTGCAGGTGGTGATCAGTGCAAACATGGAATGATGCAGTGAACACAGCGTAGGGTCATGTGTTAGTGGTGGGAACAGTCATACGGTTATTGTTCATGAGTTCAACAGCAGAGGGGAAGAAACTGTTCTTATGGCGAGAGGTTCTGGTGCGAATGGACCGGAGCCTCCTGCCTGAGGGGAGCAGGTCAAACAGACTGTGTCCAGGGTGAGAAGGGTCAGCTGAGATCCGGGCTGCACGCCGCAGTGTCCTGGAGGTGTACAGGTCCTGCAGAGATGGGAGTCTGCAGCCAATCACCTTCTCAGCAGAGCGCACAACACGCTGCAGTCTCTGTTTGTCCCTGATAGTGGCTCCAGCGTACCACACGGTGATGGAGGAGGTGAGGATGGACTCGATGATTGCGGTGTAGAACTGCATCATCGTCCGTGTTGGCAGGTTGAATTTCTTCAGCTGCCTCAGGAAGTACATCCTCTGCTGGGCTTTCTTAATGATTTTCTAACACTGGAAAATAACTCAAAATGTTAGAAATATTCCAGTGTTAGAAAATCAGCACTGCTCAGTGTTAGTCTTTGTTAATCTTCAAAACTGACTAAGTTACTTTTAAACATATAACACTGTCAAAAGTGTTAATTTAACACTCAACAGTGTTGTATTTAACACTCAGAGGTGTGGACCCATATAGACACTCTCCAGTGTTAATTTAACACTGGAGATTTTGCTGTGTAGATATGTGTTTAAATGAGACCCCGCTGCAGTAAAAGCCTCTAAAAACAACTTACACAAATATTACATTCCTACTTGCAAAACTTTTAAATTCCCATTACTGAAACTTCCAGCACTGATGATGCAATCAGCATGATGTCACGTCGAGTCACCTCCTGAGGTGCAGCCACGCTGTGAGCTCAGAGACGAGCGTGCGCACGACCTTCTCACACATCATCATTAAACATCTTGAAGTGAATTGTGCCTGACAGGAAGTGCTGTCTGATCCATTTCCAGGTCCCAACGCTCACCGAGAGTGCAAATGTTCAGCTCCAGTCAAACAATGAGTGCAGCTGTTCTCCAGCTGTTACAGTAAACTTCAGCTCGGTATTTAAAATTGATCTACATGAAGATCTCTGAGTGAATGGCGGAGAGGACTCACACACAGCTGTGCTGCAACTCTGGATGGAGTTCATGCTGAGGGTCGCTGATGGGCGGAGACAGACCCCGTCACGTGACAGGAAGAAGATGCTGATGATCGGTCCGTGGCTCAAGGTCGGCCATAAACCCACTGCTGTTTGGATTACTCTCTGAAAAAGCTCAACATCCTCGAGTGCTTGCACATAGATTGTTCCACAGGGTTCAGTGCTAGGACCAGTTCTGTTTACATTATACATGCTTCCCTTAGGCAGCATCATTAGAAGACATAGCATACATTTACACTGCTATGCTGATGACACCCAGCTCTATCTGTCCATGAAGCCAGATAACACACACCAATGAGTTAAACTGCAGGAATGTCTTAAAGACATAAAGACCTGGATGGCCGCTAACTTTCTGCTTCTTAATTCAGATCAAACTGAGGTTATTGTACTCGGCCCTGAAAAGCTTATGGTATCTAAGCAGATTCTTACTCTGGATGGCATTACCTTGGCCTCCAGTAACACTGTGAGGAACCTTGGAGTCATTTTTGACCAGGACATGTCCTTCAACGCACATATTAAACAAATATGTAAGACTGCTTTCTTCCATTTGTGCAACATCTCTAAAGTTAGAAATATCCTGTCTCAGAGTGACGCTGAAAAACTAGTTCATGCATTTATTACTTCCAGGCTGGACGACTGTAATTCATTATTATCAGGAAGTCCTAAAAACTCCCTGAAAAGCCTTCAGCTGATCCAAAATGCTGCAGCAAGAGTCCTGACAGGGACTAGAAAGAGAGAGCAGATTTCTCCTGTTTTGGCTTCCTGTTAAATCCAGAATTCAAAATCCTGCTCCTCACATACAAGGTCTTAAATCAAGGGCGTAGATTTGGTTTTGGCGTTGGGGGGGGGGCGGATGATTCAACCACCGAACCCTGGCCTGTTTCTTTTTTCTTTTTCTTTTTGCTTCTTGATAAAAAAGGAGAAATATACTTGCCTACATATCGTTAGCTTCATAGCATAATTGCCTAAGTCATTTGACTAAGTCAATGACTTAGGCACTTATGCTATGAAGCTAACGATATGCTATTCTACGTGCTTTTAGACCATTTAAAATTACAGTTCATAGTTTTATATGTGAATTATATAATGTTAAATTACTATTAAACAAATGACTGAATAAGTATTTCAGGCTTTAGTTTACTTCAGCCATATTCCATATAAATCAGGTATCATACAAAACTAAAAATAGCTTCAAATACAGTCATGACAATAAAGAATATGACTTTAAGGACTTAACAACATTACTTCAGTTACACCAACATCTCTGACACATCAGCACTAAGGAAACATTGAATGACCTGCTGGGTTTTGTCCATAAAACTACTCGTCTAAGATTAACACAGAGTAAAAGATCTCTCAGCAACATTATGCAACAGTTTAGGCACTGTTGCCCCGATCAACTCAGTGAGCTGGGATTTTTATTCTAAACATGAGCTACTGTTACAGCAACAGACATGGACTACATGCCCCACACAACAACTCAATGTCCACTATGTGAAGCAGCCAAACACAGGCCTGCTCCTCTTGTTAGCTGAGATAAACTGCTGGCATATTGGTTTTACATCTATACTGTCCAGTGTCTGCTGGTGGACATACAGCAGCATTGTTTAATCTCATTCGAGTCATTGTTGACCTTAGCATGTTTTTAGTCTTCTGAGAGCACTGAAGCTTCTTTCAGCCTCAGTACCTGCGTTTTATCCTCAGATTAAAATTATTCTGTGCTTGATGGGCCTCACCTTTGGCCCTGGCTCCTCCCCTCTGACTGCACTAGGACATATTGCCACCTGATAAAATAACACATGGATTCGTGCCAGATAAAAAGTGAGACGTGTCAATTCAGATTCTTTGTCAAACATACACTAATGAATCAGTTTACATCAGCAGCCTGACAACTGTCAAACAGGATCTCACACCTGTTTATGTTTTTGAACACATTTTGCACAGAGAGGCATTTTTTGAAAAATGTATTGACAGCAATGTTGAACATTATTACACAGGAAAAAACAACTACAGTAAAATAATGACACCATGACGCCTCTGCCTTTGTAAATGGAGGGACAGTAACTGCGTGTAAAACCTGCAGACAGTCAGAATCACAGTATTTTGTCTCTATCTGCCATTCTGCAATTCATCTCATGTAAACGTGGCCACAGCGTGACGTGAAAAAGGGCACATACCTTTGATGTCGCGTGACGAACTCCGTATTCCTCGTCCACACGTAAACGGAAAAAAATGAGTTTTAAAAAATCTCAGTTTTCGGTGATTCGAAACGCCATTTACGTGGACGAAACAGCTGCATGTTCAAAAATACTCGTGTAGGTGCGGACGCAGCCTAAAAGAGTTATTAGTGAGAATTACAGGTAGTAATAAAATAAACTACTAAGCTCAGAGAAGTTACTCTTAAGTTGATCCATAGATGTTATCTGGTAAAGACATATCTGGTTAAATTTAAGAAAAATATTGACACTCTTTGTACTTTTTGCAGCAATGCAGAGGAACCAACATGTCATGTATTTTGGATTGATCTAAATAATTTTATAAACACCAAAATTGATGCCTCGTGTAAACTGAAGTTTCAACATATTCTATTTGGCCTCTCACATACCGACAAAATAAATCGAAAAAAGATATATTATCAATCTTCTGATTTTTGGCTAATTTTGCCGCAAAATACGGCAGAAGGGGGCGGTCAAAGAGTGAACCTTCAAAAGTAAGTACTGAATATTATGTCCCTTATTTATGTGCGAATGTTTAATAATGAAGAACATTAAAACATTACTGGTGGAGTCACACATGTGTCCACTGCACCATCTGGAACTCTTCTTGTTTACACTCGTAATAACACAAACACTAAATCCTGCTTCTCTGTGCTGTTGTGTAGCAGTGTGTACACCTGAGACTGTCACCTGTCTGTCTGTCCTGCACTCTCTCTCTGTTTCTTTCTCTCTGATTGTGGAATAAAAGTATGAACATGTGTTTATAAGTTACACTTGTGTCTGAATCCTGCAGCTTATCACACATTTGATTTCCATGTGTGACGACTGCAAGTGTCCAGAGTGAGGACAGACTGAGGGACCCACTGCTGCACATCATCTGTGAGGCTTTGCAGCCCTGATGATCCACCAGGACAAACTCGGCAGTGTGTGAGGAAGAGGAGGAGGAAGAGCCAGCAGCAGCTGACAGATGGAGAGAATAGACAGACTGTTCCCTGTTTGTGAAGGACTGCTAGGAAAGTTTAGAGGTTTTCAAAGAGATTTGAAATAAAAAAAAAACAAAACGATTTACTTTGCCTTGTTTGCAGTGGCATGTCCAGCAGGGTGGCCTGGGGGGGCACAGGCCACCCCCCGCCAACCAGACTGGCCAGGTGGCACCCCAAAGCTAAAACAATAAAATTCAATGAAATCAAATGTATAATTATGTTTTCACAGTGATGCTCAGATATCCGAGTGTAAGTGAATGCAGCATCGGCTTCTGGACTATGAGCATCACGTTAGCAAAGGTAGGAGAGCCAAGTGTAACCCAGTGTTAATTTGGTTATCTGATATTGTGTGATATTCAGTATATATGTATATATCTATATTGGGTATAAAATGTTCTTCAGTGATTTTGAGGTTTTTTTATTGCTATTGGTTTGCGGCTGCTTTACGTCGACTTTTGTAGTACATCCAAGTGGGAGGGGCTACGAGCTCACATGGCTTGTAGCTGTGCCAGAGAGCAAGCTTGGGTGAGCTAGCGGGGAATATCTCCTTCTGCAGTAGCCTTTAAAAAAGACTATTGTTCGTTCTCCTGCCAGACGCCTCGCTGCTGCGCTGCCTCGCTGTCTCGCTGCTGCGCTGCCTCGCTGTCTCGCTGCTGCGCTGCCTCACTGCTGCTGCGCTGCCTCGCTGTCTCGCTGCTGCGCTGCCTCGCTGTCTCGCTGCTGCGCTGCCTCGCTGTCTCGCTGCTGCGCTGCCTCACTGCTGCTACGCTGCTGCGCTGTCTCGCTGCTGCCATTAAAGGACCGGCGGCTGCCATTCATTCATCCATCTGGACCTCGATTATTTGGACCGAAGTACTCACACACACGCCCGCACTCAGTGCCATACACTCTCTTTATTTTGCTGGCCAGCTAACACCATTGTTGTTGTTGTTTTTCGCATTCACAAAGACTATCCAAAGACATTTTGGTTATTGTCAAATAGACTCTCTGATTACGCACTGAGGAGGTTGTGGTGTTACAACCCCAGGACTGAGAAAAAGGACTCTTTACACAATATATTCACTTGTCTCCTGGTTAGGAGAAGTGGCTATTGATGGAAATATATTTTTTTCTTTTCTTCTTCTTCTTGCCTTTGTTTACATTGTATCCCAGAGAAGTTTTAAGTTGTTCAGGTTGAAACATTTGCACTTAGAGTCGGTTAAGTTTCCTTTGATGTATCAGTGTCAAGCTGATGTTTAAGAGGGTATGTTAAGGACGGATGTGCTCCAGTCCATCAATCCTTTAAAGTGCTGGACACCGATGGTAAATTGCCATCAGACCCTAAATAAATTGTCCTCTGCTGTTATCCATATTGCTTCACTCATTCTTTGGTGAGTAGACGTCTTGGTTACACAAGCACGAAAGAGGCACCGCAGAAAACAATTTTTCAGCGAAAGATTAACAGGTTAACATAGCTGGACTGGCCATCAGGCATACCGGGCATTTGCCGGTGGGCTGATGACTTATTTATTTATTTATTTTTGTAATGGCATGAACAATGAGAGGTGGTGGATTGGCCAGATGCTGGCAGATCTGTAAAAATAACTCAGTTGTTTGGTTTCTCTGGTGGAGCTTTCACAGAGGCCAGCAGGTGGATGAGGGAAAGGAGAGGCAGGAGCAGAGACCCGAGGCGGCCGCCGGTCCGAGTGTCAGGTGAACTGAACTTCAGGTAAGAAGTTATAACCTGCAGGTCAGATATAAACGAAGTTTAGGTGGAGTTTATTTTCGTCATGCTGACTTTTTCGTACTGCGTGCTAGCTAGCATGACAGAGTTTCTATACAGCTGGGTGGTGCTATGATGTTACTGATAGTGAACTTTATTTTATTCATAAGGTTAGTTAGTAGAGTTGCCAACGGCTCCTTAAAAATGGAATGGTCCCTCATTCAGAGAAAATATTACACGTTTCGTATTGAGCTGAGAAGAGACGCAGTTTGTCCCGGACTTTAGCTAGGATGGAAAAAAGACACAAAGCTGGATTTATTCTGTCTTTATGCTGCACAGCTGCCTCTTCTTCTCTCATTCTCTCCCCTCCCTCTCCTGTTTCTACTTCAATCATGAAACTGATCAATGATCAGCTGATCGTCTCTCTTGTTTGTTTATCGCCCACTTTGCGCCAGAAAGAGGAAACCAGCAGATGTCGCGCTAAACAACAGCAGCACGTTTAAGCTTGATCAGCTGTTGTTAGAATTTATTTAATATTACTTTCTAGTATCAGCTGATGTTTGCTGGAGCCACAGCTGTAAAGCTGCTGGTCATGATGTCGGTTTGGATATGTGGTGAGAGGGAAACATGAAGATGAAACCAGGAGATGTCCTTACTGAACCATCAGAGCTGTGATGGAGAAACAGGTTTACCTTTTAGGTGACATGGATGAGTTGAAGTTATGAACTGTTTCTGAGAGACAAATAACACCAGGATCCTTTTCTAAGCAGCTGACAGCTGGTAACTGTGCAGGGGCGGGTCTAGCAAAGTGCTGCCAGGGGGGCAGGTAGGGCATTAACAGGGAGAGGGGGGCACAAAGAAATACTTTCTTATTCTCATTTAAAATGTCTAGCTTTTAACCCCGATTCTTTTGTCCCCGTGACAGAACAGAGAAAACCGACTCATAGTGTGTTAAAACATTTATATTTCTTTTTATTCAATCATCTTCCGGAAGAGAGAGACCCCTGCACAGCTCAAACGCCAGTTGCAGCTCTAACATTTTTAGCTCCACATGTGTCTTATATGGTATTATTTCTGTACTTTGCACGTCACACAGTTTCAAACATTGCTTATATGGCAAAGTTCCTCTTTTCTGTGTCTTATCTATTAATATGCCTGTGCACTAAAACTTCCTGTTTTTTAGTCTGGCTGAGCACTTTGCGAGTCAAAAGTGGCCTTGCTCTACAAGCCTTCATTATTAAAGTACATAAAACAATATAATAGGAAAAGAAGGATACTAAGGATATTGATTTCATGACACTAGCTTTTATTAAATAATTATCTGAATCTTGCAAACAAAGTTTTTATCTGAGGTAAAAATCAAATCAAATCAAATTCAAATTTTATTTGTCACGTACACAGTCATACATAGTACGATATGCAGTGAAATGCTTGGACAACTGCTCGTGACCTAAAGAAAAAAGAAAAGGCTATGAATGAGATAGGAAATAAATATGAAAATTAAAAAGGGTAAATTTAACTATGAAGGAAGAAAATAAAATATAAAAATTAAAGTTAAAAATGAAATAACTGTACAACACAAATTAGAATGAAGGGTAAATTTAACTGGGAAAGAATGTTTAGAAATCATACATATACCAACAAGACTGTACATCACTGTCACAACAGGGTTTGTTTTCATTCAAAGGCTTTATGGCTTTAATACCTGGGGCCAATTTTCTGTCCCAGTCCAGCCCTGCAGGTTAATACTGGCAGTGTCACCATGCCAGCTGACTGTATTTCATCATCAGCCAGTGCTGTTCTTTATCAATATTACCAAAGTTTACCATAAGGCAGCATAGAAAGTATTTACTTGCTTTCAGGTTTTATTCAAATGTTAGTCTTTTCATTTGTTTCCCCACTTTTTTCCTGTTTCAAAATCAAACACCAGTTTGTGAGAAGATTATCTTCTTTTTTTAACAGGCAGATAAAGTTTTACATTGGAACTGGCTAATTTGTCAATTGTTTGTTACAAATGTTCGTATTTTAAAATTCAAAATGTTTTTGCCCAAAACATGTCAGTAAAAATACTATGCAAATATTGATGTCCTTGACTGCTGAATAAACACTGACTGATTGTATCTCTTGTACTTTATCAACACAGTATCTAAAAACTTTGCACCGTAGTGGTTAAAATCTCATTCTAAGAAGAGTTAAAAGCACATTCAGTTATTAGTTTTACAGGGTTATTGAATTATGGTTAACAGTGGGTAGAATTTTTTTTAACATTATCAGCCAGTTACATCTGCCACCCTTCTCCAAATCTGTGAGAAGTGGAACGAAAATCAGACATGATTCCGAACATTTTTAACAAATAAATAACTGCAAAGTGGGTGTGCGTGATTATTCAGCCCCCTGAGTCAATGCGATGTGTTATGTGTGTATGATGATGACTCCTGAAACGTCAATGCTCGGACGTCCAGGAGTCCAACATATTTCAGCTTTTAAAGGACAAATAGGTGCATCAAGTTTTCTACTCTTCACTTTTTTTCATTTTTTTTGTGGGCTCATCTTCATCCTCAACCTCATCCTCATCTTCATCCTCAACTTCATCCTCATCTTCATCCTCAACCTCATCCTCAACCTCATCCTCATCTTCATCCTCAACTTCATCCTCATCTTCATCCTTAACTTCATTCACAACTTGATCCTCAAATTCATCTTCAAATTCATCCTCATCTTCAGTCTCCTCTGCTTTAAGGGGAGGTGTGGCATTGAAGTATATACTGCAATGATCTGCTATGTCGTCATTACGAACACTCAGATCAGAGACTTCAACATTTCTGCTGATGACCAGATCCAGAATGTGACCTCCTTTATGTGTT
Source organism: Maylandia zebra (assembly GCF_041146795.1). Lineage (NCBI taxonomy): Eukaryota > Metazoa > Chordata > Actinopteri > Cichliformes > Cichlidae > Maylandia > Maylandia zebra. Next base: position 36,784,599 of record NC_135170.1, on the reverse strand, counting down.
GGGCTTTTTACATGTTGCTTAAGACTGTTTTTGTTCAATATAGACGAAAATCTTTTTTTGATTTTTTTTTTGGTTTTGTTCTTCAACTTTTTATCAACCCAGATATTAAAATCTCCAGCCAAAATGATGCAGTCTTTGCATTTTGCAGAAACGTCCTGCAAGAGGCTTTCAAACTCCGGCTGGAAATCTTTGAATTTCGTCTGCGGAGGGCGATACACACCGATGACCAGGACAGGTTGGTAACCAGTTCGCTTCAGCCTTACAGCCACATATTCAAAGTGTTTGGCTGAGATCAGATTAATTTTTTTACCCTTGTAAAGGGTCTTTAAGAATAAAATCGCGACGCCACCTCCTTTTTTGTTCTCTTCCCTCGTAAACTGAACAAATTTGTACTCTTCAGTTAACATGTCTCGAAGGACCTGATCCTTGTGCTTCTTCTTTTCATTTTTCGTCCACGTCTCTGTTAAAATTAATACATCTTTGTTTTTCTCTAATAAACCCTTCAATTTTTCCTTTTTCCCTTTAATCGAGCGAAAATTGATCAGCACCCAGCTTCCAGCATCGCTTGCATTCTTCTGCTCGTTAAATTTCCTTTTAGCAGCACCATTACCATCATCACTATCACGCCAGTAAGGTGGGGGCACATAGTCTTTATCTTTCTTTGTGTCATCAACACCACTCTCCTCACTTGGTTGATTACTTTCTTCCTTGTTGTCACCACCACTCCTTGTTTCGGAGGCAGACTGTTCTTCACCTGCTTGTTGAGGTAGCTTGATCACCTTGTCTCTGTAAAAGAACCCAGTGAAGGTCGAGTCAGTGTGATTTCAGCTGTAAGTCGTCACCACAAACAACAAACAACAAACAGGACTCGTACCAGATTTACCTAAAACAGCTGGAATGCAGCAAATTTACTAATGAAATCCTGCCTGACTGTGACATGATGTTGTTTATAGTTTCCTTGGTGATTATTTATGGAGGACTTAGTAATTCAGAACAATGGATGTAAGTCTGTGCTCCAACCTGGCAGATTTGCTGTGACCGTGCCAAATTCTTTAAAGGATATGAGTTCAATTCAGGCATCGTTAGGTTGATCTACTGTTGTAACTCATGGTTAGTGAGCATCAGGGTTTTAAACTGGGTCATATGTTGATTTGGGGGGGGGGGTCACACAGAGAAGAGTTTGAGAACAGTTTCCAAACCTCAGCACCCAGAAACTAACTCCAAACACAACACAAAGGCAGTGACAGCAGTGATCCAGGTGTTTTCACAGCTGATCACCTAATGTGTCGTCATCGATGACGTCTGAAGCCTCGCAGGTTCAGAAAGTGGTTCGAGTGTCGCTGGGCTTTATGAACATGGATCCCTGCCACATGTGCCACATGTGCATGGTGGAGGTTCACCTGTGACATAGTCGAGCTTGTTTTCTTGGAGAAGGGTTTCCCTTTGAGCTGATCTCTCGCAGTTACACAGGATACTCCCGGAGCCGACTGGACTTCTTCGAGTTTGTGAAGACGCTTCATCCGAGAACCTTCTTCAGTTTTAAGACCAAATGGTGGAGAGTCCCACGTATGTAAACCCCAGTGGGAGGGGGGCGTGTCCCAGAGAGGGTTGTTGGCGCACTATTGACTATGTGTCTCATCGCGACGTGAGAGGCCATAAGAAGATTTCATTGGTTGTTTAACACCTACAGGAAGTCAGAGCTGTGGTGGAGTCATTTTATATACAGAGAGAAAAACTTACTCAATGTTGCTGAATTGCTGAAAAAGGTCCCAGATGAACTTTTTGATCTTGTCAGCTGCAGCTCTCAGTGATTCGCTAGCTTCGGTCACATGATTCTTCCGGATTAATTCTGTCGACATTTGAATGACTTCAGGAAGTGGCAACTCCTTTCCACCATCTACAGATCCAACCTGACCGTCAGAGAGAACAGGTTACAACAGAATCATTTCTGTTCTTCATCAGTTTGTCAGTGTTAAGGGAAAAACTGCTGCAGTGATAAACCATAAAAGCATGAATGATATGTTTTTAAACCTTTAGTATGTGTTTAGATCTCACTAATGATGATGTAAAAATGAAATAACAGAACCTCACCACCACTTTTCCTTCGAGGATGTGCTGAAACTCACATCGAGACATTTCTTGGATGAGTTTTCGAGCTGATGCTGAGCTGAAGTTAATTTGGTTCTTGACTTTAAGTCTTTTTGCTGCTGCTGACAGAATTTCTTCCACGACGTGCTCACAGCTGTTTGTAGAAATCTTCAGCTTCTCTAACAGTTCCTCGTTTTTTTGCTGGGCTTCATTGATTTCACCTTCTATCTTCTGCAACTTCTCCAGTGATTCAGTGATTTCAGGACAAGACAATAGGGAAGATGATCTCCTTGAAAAAAACTTAACACATCCTGTCCTGTTATATTTTGGCTTTAGTTCCTTGAGCTCCTCAGACAGGGCTGTAAGCTGATCTCTATAGTGGTCCAAAATCTTTATCCTGGAGAAACTGGCCTCCAGCAGCTCGTCAGCAGCAGTGCTCATCATGGAGGTTTCTCTGTCCATCACAGAGCAGGAAAGGACGCCTTCATGGGAGAAACGTTTCACCATCATTATCATCATCATATAAACAGTAATGACTGAGGGCAGTGAGGGTCAAAGGTCAGTCAGCCTGTTTGCTGCTGTGAACACTCTTTATATTTGTTCTTTGCTTTCACCCAGCAGGCTGTGGCTCTGTGCTGGACGCACAGCGGTGCTTTCTTCAAGCTTTCCTTCCTGCGTTTAGATAAACTCCACACATTTTTACCCCTGGAGCACACCCAGCAGGAGTCACTCGTTTTCAGTGGACATGGTTGATGTGGACGTTGTGGAGTACGGTAAATACCTCAGAGTACACACTGATAATAAACCGGACGTGGTTAAAAACACCACTGCCCTCTACAGGAAGGGCCACAGTCTCTGAGGTCCTTCAACATCTGTCGACCAATGCTCAGAATTGTCTATGAGTCTGTTGTGGTCAGTGCTATCCTCTGTGCTGTTGCATGCTGGGACAGAGGGTTGAGGGTCGCAGACGCCAACAGACTCAGTAAACTGATCAGAAGCTGGACTCTCTTAGGGTGGTGTTGGAGAGGCGGGTGTTGTCCAACACTGTAAAAACAATATTGTAGAATTTACGGTAAAATACTGGCAGCTGTAGTTACCAGAATTTCCCCGTGGAAAATATAGAGATAATGCAGAATACATAACAGTATACTTGTTGATAAATGTAAAATTCACAGTGAACTTTGGTTTTTGTACAATTATTACATTGAAATAAAAAACTAATATAAAGTAAACCAGTTAAAATACATTTTAATAAGCTTGTTTACCGTCTCCTGGAGCCTATCCCAGCTTTCATAGGGCGAAGTCGCCAGTCTGTCACAGGGCTAACACACAGGGACAGACAACCATTCACACTCACGGGCAATTTGGATTATCCAATTAACCTATCCCCACTAACTGCATGTCTTTGGACGGTGGGAGGAAGCCGGAGTACCCGGGGAGAACCCACGCAAACACGGGGAGAACATGCAAACTCCACACAGAAAGATGGTGGAATTCAACTCAGGACCTTCTTGCTGTGCAGCGACAGTGCTAACCACCATGCTGCCCTAAACAGTTAATATTTAATAATCAAATTAATGACTAAAAAGGCACTGATCTAATTAATATCAAACTTAATACAACCAAAAACAAATAAGTACATAATAAACAGTCAAACAAAATTTAAAACATTGATACTTGCAGTGGTTGGCAAAGTTTCTTTTTATCCAGATTGATAGTAGAGGGCTTTCAAAACAGTCTCTGATGGTGTCTGAGGAACTGGACCGGGTTTTTGGATCCAATGTGCTGGAGGACTTGCGTGGTGTTCCTCAGATGCTCGGTGTACATTAGCCTTCTTTCCTTGCAGTCTGAAAACAAATACAAAGCACAATAAAGCAAACTGCCCATTTCCAAAGCAAATATACAATCTTACATCTAATAGAGCTGACACAATTAATTGTGTAATGATTTACAATTGTGATGCATTGCAATGTGGAAAAAAAAAGCATTCTTAATCCATTCAGAAGAAACTAATCGATTGTTAAACACAGTCCCGATCAAAAGTTTGAGACCACTTGAAAAATGGCAAAAAATCATCTTTTGCATGGTTGGATCTTAACAAGGTTCCAACAACATGCAACAAGCAGAAATGGCAGTGAGACAAAACATTTAACTTACATTTCATAAACTTAAACTGGGACGGGCTGTTTTACAGCTGATCAAATGTTTAGGACCACATGCCTTTAAAAGGCCAAATCTGTGCAAAACTGTGGATTCATTGTCATTGTCAGACTGTCAGGATGTTCTGATGGCAAAAGCAAAAACACTTTCCTTTTTGAACATGGCTTGTTGAACTGCATAAGTAGGGTCGCTCACAGCGCACCATCGCTGCTGAGGTGGGATGCAGTTAAGACGGTCGTCCTGGGAGTTATGGAAAAAAAACATGAAGTGGAAACCTAAAAAATCCTCAACCCAAATTAAGGCCATTAGTGGTGCCGACCGCACCCCCATAACCATCAAATGGCATCTGAGACTGAAGGACTTCAAAAACTAATTCTCTGATGAGAAAAAAATATAACCTTTTGTTTCTCCTGTAAAAAAAATGCAACCTTGATGGTCCTGATGGTTTCCAACCTTACCGGCATGACAAGCAGATCCCACCTGAGATGTTTTCTTCGCCCTACAGACGAGGGGGCGCCACAATGATTGGGGAGATGCTTTTTCCTTCAGTGGAACAATGAAGCTTCAGGAGGTGCAGGGGTGACAAACGGCTGCTGGCTATGTCCAGATGTTGCAGAGAGCATCCCTCATGACTGAGGGCCCTTGCCTGTGTGGTAACGACTGGGTTTTTCAACAGGACAACGCTACAGTACCCAATGCCCACAGGACAAAGGACTTCTTCCAGGAGAATAACGTCACTCTTTTGGACCATCGTGCATCTTTCCCTGATCTAAATCCAACTGAGAAAGGACAACAGTTCCAGACAGCAGACGCCCTTCGTGTGGCCGTCTTCACCACTTGGAGAAATGTTCCCACTCACCTCATGGAAACACTTGCATGAAGTGATCAACAAGAACAGCGGACCAATTTATTACTGAGTTCAAGTCTGGAACTTTCTATCCTAAACTTTTGATCAGCTGTAAAACAGCCTGTTTCCATTTATGTATGTATATATATATACATGGACCAGCTGACTGCTCACACAAACCACACTGACACAGAGTGATACTGAGCCCATCACACTAATGCTGCCCAGTGATGCCCTCCTGAGGCCAACATGGGCACTGTGGGCAGACCCCATGATCCACAGAGGGCCTCTGTACCACATGTGTTTCCTGCTGGTGCTGTTCGGTATGTAGCTCTGCTCGCAGAGACCAACTCAGAGCTGTCAGACTGTTTGTTTCACTTGTTGAGTTCTTTGCAGCGTGTCAGTAAGAACCAGTTTAACTTCATATTTCTGGCAGTGGAATAAAACATTCTTTCATCTTCTCCACAGTAATCACATTTCCCTGTCTGCTGTTTCCTTATATTAAGTAACGTGCCTCCAAACATGGCTGTGTGGGGCCACTGTGGGTGTGTCCACACAGGCCCACAGCAGTTTAGCCCTTGGGGACCACAAAAAACTGATGGGCACCGGATGGGTAAAGCTAGTGTGGGCAGGGCCCAGTGGGGGTTTCCTGAGGCCGTGTACACTGTGGGTTCATCACAGAATTCCGCCAGGAAGTGACTAATGATGTTGTGTCTAACAGTGAAGCCGCGAGGCCTGTCCGAATGAAGCCCGTGCCAAGACCCATATCGTTCTCCAGGATATCACGTGACCACAGATAGGCCCCGTTTCTCTGAAACAACTTCCTCTTCATGTGAATCGAGCTGTTGAAAATATGCAGGAATCAGGTTTTTGATCTGAGGCGACTCTGACGATTATCACAGACACCATACGCACATTATGGAGCCACCCAAAAGGTGAAAACTATCAGCAGCGAGGAGCATTGTGACATGCTCTCGAGTTCATTCGATCTGCCCTTGGCCGGAGGGATTCAACCCGTTACCGGGGCTTCATCACTGCATCGCCAGACGTGGCCGTCCTGGACGGTAGAGCTGCCCGCTCAGCCCTCAAACAGCAGGGTTTAGTAACAGCCCCCACCCAGTTCAACAGGAAGCTACATGCACTCTTATTGCCAAAGAAGGAAGTCTGGTCATGTGAAGTGACTTTGTGATCAGTTTGTAAAGTGAAAAGTAAAAACGTTGAGCAGAGATTAAAAGTTTGAAAGCAAAGCCTCGATGTTCACCCGCAGAGAGGAAAAAGCTTGTTTTCTGCACTCAGTCATCAGACGCTGGGCTCACCTGCAGCTGGTTTCTGCCTTCAGTTAACAGAGACAATGACAACAGCAGCTCACCTGCTTTAAACTGGAGCAGGAGTCAGACCCTCTGCCTCTTGGTGAGAACACATCCGTATCCGTGGCTGTTCCTCTGAAGCACCGAGCTCAGCCCCGACCATCATGTGACCTCTGCTGACGTCCTGCATGTCTGTGCAGGCTCTCAGTCGTCCCGTCACGGTAAGCTGAGCTCTTCAAAATAAAGGGCCGGACTCGCTCCAGTTTCTTGACTCCTGTTGTTGTCTGGATGATACAGTCCAGGCGCTTCTCTGTAAAGGTTTCTTAGATAAAGTCCTGCACACTTTGTTTTACACTGAATGTAATTCTGAGTGCATTTGTGTTCTGGGCCACATGATGTGTTTTAACTTCTTATTTTTATTCTTGTTTTGTCTCAAATTGTTTTTCTGTTTATATAAATACATCACGTTTGCTTGATTCTTGGCCCGACATGTGCAAAGGTCACATGAACTCCAGTGAGCTCCCACTGTTGATCCACAGGGTGGAATATGATGTCGGCCCACCGTGTGCAGCTGGACGTCTCCTGGAAGGATTTCCTCAGGTTCAGGAGTGTTTATGGGGAGGGTTGATCATCCTTCCAGAAGCACATGTGTGAGGTCACACTGATGTTGGAGGAGAAGGCCTGGCTCACAGTCTCCGCTCTGATTGGTCCCAAAGGTGTTGGATCAGGCTGAGGTCAGGACTCTGTGCAGGCCGGTCCTCCCGCACCAAACCGGCTCGTCCGTGTCCTTGTGGACTTTTCTTTGTGCACTGGTGTGCAGTCATGTGGGAACAGGAAGGAGCCATCCCCACACTGGTCCCACATACTGGGAACACGAAGGTGTCCGCAGTGTCTCGGTCTGCTGAAGCACGAAGACTCCTGAAGAACACCCCACACCATAACCCCCCCTCTACCAAACTTTACACAGCGCAGTCAGACAAGTACCGTTGTCCCGGCAACCGCCAAACCCAGACTCGTTCGTCCATCGCCAGATGGAGAAGCGTGATTGGTCAGTCCGGCGAACACGCTGACACTGCTCTAGAGTCCAGTGGTGGTGTGGTTTACACCACTGCATCAACAACTGGTAAGGTAACTTTATTTATACCCATAGGTAAATTTGCTTTACAGAAAAATTGCAGCATTTGGCTTCAAAAGCACACATACCTGATAAATATAAACCTCACTGTAACACATTTATAGTACTTTAACGTTTCGAGTCAAAAAAACGATGTAAGGTGTGGGGGACCAGAGACGGGACAAACGTTTCCAACTCTCATCAGTGTCCACTTGTCCAGTCTGCAGATTGTCAGCCACCTTCACTTCTTCACTGGAACATTAGATGGACTCTGTCTGTCCATCCTTTACATCTGAGGTCATGTGACTGCCTGCACACTTTCACCTTTGACCTTGACTGAATCAGTTCATTTTTCCAATTTGTGCTGTTGTTCTGTGTCAGTGTGCAGACCTCTACAGTATCTTTCACATCGTTCCTTTTTCAGAATCACTTTTATTCCCATGATTACTGCGCTGACTCTCGCACATGCAGCGACCATCAGGAGGGCCTCAGGTGTTCAGGAAGGCAGCTGTGCACAGATGTGGAAAGCAGCTAACTTCTCCTGTTCATTTATTCTAATCATTTATGCCTCACAGCTTCATAATGCCCTCCCTCGTCACGGCTCCTGGCTTCAACAACCCTTCCCGTAGGAGCACACGGACACCAAAGACTGTTAGCACATGGCTAACATTAGCATTACTGTAGACAGCTCATCACAGTTACTCTGTGCTCTGAGAGCTGCGTGCACTGCTGCTGTTCATCTCTCATCTGCTACCAGCCCTCACTGTCAACCTGGAAACCTCATCACTGACATCATCACCCAGAGAACAAACAAACCAACAAACAAACAGGCGTGTAAACAAAAAACTTTATTTATCAGAGAGAAACAAACAGCAGCAACGCTGCCATGGGAGAAAACAAGAGCAGAGGGGGATTCTGGGTAATAACTGACGTGGTAACATCAGCGCACACACACACACACGCAAACACACACACACAGAGGAAGTGAACAGAGAGGCTCATGGGAAGCTGTCATCGTCATCTTCAGCCATTTCTTTAGCAAACTCCAGATCCTGCTGCTCGCGTTCCCGACGCTCCTGAACGCACCACACGCACGCACACACACACACGCACGCACGCACGCACGCACACACACACACACACATGCGCGCACACACACACGCACGCACGCACACAGAAAAAACAGATTGAATGCAGATGACAGGAAGTGCATCTTTATTATTTTATTCTGATTTGTCTCTGTGTAAGCTACAGTCACACGCTGCCACCATGTGGTCAACTAAAGACATGACATCACGTGCTGTGTGCGTGCGTGCGTGCGTGTGTGTGTGTGTGCGCGCGTGCGTGTTACCTCTGCAGACTCCAGGTCCTTGTTGTACGCTTTGGGAGGAAACCTCATGGCCTGCAGGAGGACAGAGGGAGATTAGCATCGGGGTGATCGACTCTTAAACCTGAGGTCGTGTAACCGAGCGGATCCCCGGGTCCTCCACCTCCTCGTCCTCAATCTGCTTTAATGTGAGGAGGAGGAGCAGGAGGAAGAAGCTGCTTCCACAGATTTGACAAGAAGGCTTCCAGTCAGACCTCTGCTGACAGGAAGTGACAGAGCTCGCAGCGTTATGGTGATGCAGAGCAGTCTGTGGGCGGAGCTTTTGTGATTTCACATTCTTGTGTTGACCTTGAGTCCTTGGGTGTGAGAGGTGTGTGTATGTTCAGGTGCGCTCACCTTGACCGACATGTTGTGGATGTCGAGGCAGAAGGAGATCCTCTGGTGGAACGCCAGCTGAGGCTCCCGGGTCCCGTAGATGTCCATGGTCTCCTTGGACTGGACGAAGCCTTTCTCGTGGTTGATGCTGGCCTCGATCACGCCGTCACGGATCGCCTGTGACGCAAACACACAGAGGTCACACAGAGGTCACGAGGTCGGCGTTAAAAAGGTGGCGCTGAGCGCGTCTGTTTACCTTGGCAACGATGAACTCGGCGTCCTCGGGACTGTCGAGCTGCAGCTTCTGAGCGATGTCGGCGAGGGAGATCCGAGAGTACGAGAGGCTGATCATACGCACACCTGCACACACACACAGATCAGTAACACACTGAGCGCGGCTGATGAGCAGCGTGCAGTGTGACGGCGGCGTACGATTGGCTCACCGGTCTTGATGACGTTGTGTCTGAGGCGGATGATGAGCGTGTACGTCCCGTCGGCCTGAAACTTCTCTCCAAACTGCTCCAACACCTGGTTAAACTTGGCCAGGTTACCTGTCCTCACAGCTGCACACACAGATACAGGAAGTGAACAGAGAGGCTCATGGGAAGCTGCGAGTATCTGAAGGTAGGTACACCACTGTGTTAGCAAACATTGTTCCTCCAATCAGAACCCATCGTTTCGCCATAACTCTACGGTCTGGGTCACATGATCAGGCGTGTGTGTGTGTGACACTGACCCTGTGTGAGCAGGAAGTAGGGCATCAGGGAGCGTTTGAGTGACGGCTGTCTGAACTGCAGGCGGTCGGGAATCTCTCCCAGCAGCAGCTCCACCACGATCAGCAGCTTGTGGACCTGAACCGGAGCCGATCGATGCTTCAGTGATCAATACCAGACACCGATACCTGACCGTGTGTGTGTGTGCGTGCGTACCGTCTGTTTGAAGCCCACGGCGGTGTGCTGTGGAGCCTTCCTCAGAGCGTTGGTCAGAGTCCTGCGAGCCTCCGAGTACTCCAGCTGGATGGCTTTAATACGACCTGTGTGGGTCACATGACAGGCGGGTGAGCGCGGCGTCATGGCGGGGACTCGCCTGAGCGCCGCGGCTGTGAGCTCACCTGTGTAGTAGAGGTACCGCGCCCACTCGTTGTTGTTGGCGAGCTCGGGGAACACGGACTTGGACACGAGCTTCTCGGCCTGGTCGTACAGGTTGAAGTGCAGGTAGTTCCTCAGCAGCAGGTTCAGCAGCACCGCCTGCCCGTCGGCGTCGTGCCGCAGGGTCGCCGTGCGCAGGCGGGTGTGCAGGAAGCTGGGGGGGGACAGTCGTGTGACTGCTTGTCTGAGGGTGTGATGTCATCAGGAAAGGAGAAAGGTGTGTACGTACCTGCGGATGATGTCAAGCTGGTTCTGGAACTCGTACACTCGGGCGTGGTAATAGTAGCACTTGGCGGCGACCAGGTCGAGAGCGCGGCGGTTCTTGGAGACGATCTTCTGCAGCAGGTCGTCCGACACTTTCTGCGCCTGAAACACAAACGTCACCGTCAGCACACAACAGAGCGTCACCGGCGAGCACAGAGTCCCCCGGCTCGAGTCCTTCGACCTTCGTCCTCAGCTGTTCACGCCGGCTCACAAAAGGCGTTTGTGCTGCTGGTTACCGAGGCTGGTTACCGAGGCTGGTCTCTGCAGCTGCTCGTGGAAAAACCCGGAGACTATGCGGGACACACACACACACACAGGTGAGTGAGGGGCGGGTCTCTCACACACACACACACACACACACACACACACACACACACACACACACAGGTGAGTGAGGGGCGGGTCTCTCACACACACACACACACACACACACACACACACACACACACACAGGTGAGTGAGGGGCGGGTCTCTCACACACACACACACACACACAGGTGAGTGAGGGGCGGGTCTCTCACACTCACTCACACACACACACACACGTGAGTGAGGGGCGGGTCTCTCACACTCACTCACACACACACACACACGTGAGTGAGGGGCGGGTCTCTCACACACACACACACACACACACACACACACACACACACACACAGGTGAGTGAGGGGCGGGTCTCTCACACTCACTCACACACACACACACACACACACACACACACACACGTGAGTGAGGGGCGGGTCTCTCACACACACACACACACACACACACACACACACACACACACAGGTGAGTGAGGGGCGGGTCACCTCAGTGTATCTCTTGTTGTTGGTCAGGTGAACCACCAGCAGCAGCTGCAGGTACGCCTCCACCTCTGGCAGCAGAGGAGCTGCCGCCGCCTTCCCCGTGCGAGGACGAAACTGAACGTCTCCGTCGGCCATCTCCATCGGCTGAGACACACACACACAGACACACACAGACACACACACACACAGACACACACACACACAGACACACACACACACACACACCATCTGATCAGGAATCGATCACCTTGTTATAAATAATCAGGTTACTGTTTGATGATGCGGCTCTCAGAGGTCAGGGTTCACTTCCTGTTTGTCATTAATTCAAAGCTGCAGCTCATCTCTGCTCACCTCCTCCAGGAAGCCCAGCAGGAAGTCTCGGGTGGTGGCGTTGTTGGTGAAGAAGCCACAGATGGCTTTGTGGAGCACGTTGGTGTTGAGGCGGCGGCTGGTGGACGGCAGCGCCCGCAGAGCGCGGAGCACGAAGCGAGGCTCCTTCCCCGACACGGCCTTCTCGATCTGCTTCACGTGCTCCTTAATATCTGGGGGGGTGACATTAGCACCAGTCACATGACCCACAGACCTCGGCTCAGCGCGATCCTCATGTTTACGCCTTTTCATGCGACCTTTGACCTCCATCCATGCAGATGCTACAGAGAAGGAGCTTAGCTGCTTACAGCTGTGCTCATGACAACGCGGCTCTACATCCATGCCGTAAGGTGACGGTTACATCCTCCTGAGAACCGGACGATCCATTCATGTCTCCTGTTACACCTGAGCCGCCCTGATAGGTCCTGGTGTTCTACACAGACGACGTCCTGGGCTTGCATTCATGCCTCATGTGTTAGGGCGGAGCACAAAGTCGAGGCTCACATCAGTCTCAGGTAGGACTGGGTGATACACCGAGTTTTTAAATATATCGATATAGTCTATGTTACGTTATAACTAGACTTGTGGAGCCGCATGTTTGCCTCGCTTTCGTCCACTTTTGTCTCTACGCTGCGTTACTCGGCCTCGCCTCTCCTTCACTGAACACAACTCCCCCTCCGCTATCGCGTCACCTGCAGGCAGGACGGACACGGCAGCTATCAAAGAGGAGCTGCTCGGTAAAAAGAAAACATTTGGAGACTATTTTAGTGCTGTCAGCGTGACGTTAACGCCATAACGGCATTAACGGGGCAAATCTCTGTTAACAAGTTACCGCGGATCGCCCCGTGCGGGGCTGGACAGCGTTAACGAGCTACTGTTTTATTTTATTCATGGAGCATTATTATTTAATAAGTGCTGATAATTTATTTCTGAGTAATTTTTCCTTGTACATCAGCGCTGTATGTTAATAAAAGTGCCTGTGTGAGATCTGGGACACAGCTTTGACTAAGAACTCTCTCTTTGTTCTCACTTAACGGCTTTAAAAATATCGAGATGTATATCGTATATCGCCATCCAGCTAAAGAATATCGAGATATGAATTTAGGGTCATATCGCCCAGCCCTAGTCTCAGGCAAACTGATGTTTATGTTTATCCTTCATAGGGCTGGGTTTCAAAGATTCATTAAATCCTGAATGATTTCAATATAAATGTATTTTAACGCCAGAATCTCAGGTTAAAGCTCACACAACTATTTCAACAACCACCAAACAGCTAAAACTGTAAACGGGAGCAGACATGCAAACACAGAGCGTGGATCGTCCACAGACGCCGTTGGGCTGAAAGCTGCAGGTTTCATCACTCTGACCAAACCTGACTGAACCAGCAGCAGAAGATCAAACTACGCTTCATGTTTGATAAACTCTTTTTCTCTCCTCCACTCCTTATTGTGTCGTACATGTCATTGTCTTTCTTTATGCCACCTGTTCTGACCGGTCTCCCCGATGTGGCGTCTGTGTAATGTACGGGCGGAAGAGGTCCTATTTCTCTGGCTGTTACGTCCTGCACAGCTCTCTCTCCCTCTCTGCACTCAGAGACCATCAAATCTGTTTTCGGGGGGGGGGGGGTTCTGGTGCCGGTGCCGGTGTCGTGCCAAAGTAGGTATCCCCGACAGAATTTGTTTCCCCTGTGCTGGGAGCAGGAAGTACTGATGTTTTCATTTTGTGAAAAAGGGAAAAATTAGCATCGTTACGTTAGCATTCAGTTTGGGGGTTACAACAGAAAATTATATATCAGATGGGATTATTTTAATAAACCATTAACATTTTGGCTGATAACTATTTTTATTCTCCTGTAACTTTACTCTATAAAGAGCTAAATCCTCCAAAGTTTCAGGAGTAATGCGTGATAATAAGAAGTGTTTGTGAACGAAAAATCAGCAATGTGGGACCCTGTTTGTCCGTGATTTACACAGGGGGAACAAATTGTGGCAGGATCAGCCTGATATTATTTGTGTCCCACTATAACTTCGTTGTGTAAAGAGCTAACATCTCCAAAATGTCAGGAGTAGTTAGTCATTACAAGAAGTGTTTGTAAACTAAAAATCAACAATGTGGGACCCTGTTTGTCCGTGATTTGGACAGTCCAGCGTGTGCTCCCGACGCAGGGGAAACAAATTCTGTCGGGGATACCTAGTTTGGCACGACACCGGTCTGAAGGGGAACGGGGCCCGGTCCGGACCCGCGAATGGGAGAGGTTGGTGTCGGTTTTAAGCTAAATGACGCGCAGACTCTCTGGGGCTGTTAGCCCCTCATGCTAATAGGCTAACCGCCGAGCTGCCGTGACTCTCGGTACCGGGCCAGCACAGACCCCGTTCCCGGGTCTGTGCTGGGGGGTATCGGTATTGGTGTTTGAAGAGTTTTACCGTCCAGGGTCAGGCTGTCCTGCTCCTTTGGCTGTTTGGCCGCATTAGCCGCCTCCTCTTCAGGCATCTCCACGTCCTGCGGCTCTGGGCCCACCTCCTTCGGCTCCTTTGGCTTCTCTGCCTTCGAGTCCCGGTCCCGGCCTCCCGCCTTGTCGCGTCGTTTGGCCGCGGTCTCCTTCATGCTGTGTCTGGGTGGATGAAACCGAACCGAGCTGAACCACAATGACTGGACACTATTCTGTGGCGCAGAGGATTCTGGGATATGACAGGCAGAAGCAGAAGAGAGCGGAAACAGCAGCGCAGGCTCGATAATCGATCACAGATGTGTGTGTGTGTGTGTGTGTGTGTGTGTGTGTGTGTGTGTGTGTGTGTGTGTGTTCCTGTCTAGCTATCTTTGTGAGGACCGAAATCTGTCACTTGTGAGTCACACACTCAAATTCAAATTCAAATTTTATTTGTCACGTACACAGTCATACACAGTACGATATGTAGTGAAATGCTTGGACAACTGCTCGTGACCTAAAGAAAACAAAAAAGGAAAAGGCTATGAATAAGATAGGAAATAAATATGAAAAATTAAAAAGGGTAAATTTAACTAGGAAGGAATAAAATATAAATTAAGGTTAAAAATGAAATAACTGTACAACACAAATTAGAATGAAGGGTAAATTTAACTGGGAAGAATAAGATAAAATATATAAATTAAAGTAGAAAATAAAATAACTGTACAACAAAATACACAATATAGAACTATATAAGAATGTATGAAGAAATATAAATAAATATATACACAATAACAGCAGCTGTACAAGTATTAACCGGAAATGAAGAATATAGTGACCAGTGTTGTGCAAAACCAAAGTCCAGAAAGTCCAGTGTGTGTGTAAGAACCATATGTGTGGGTCAGTACTGTGTGGTGGTGTGATTGAGAGACCGTATCGCCTGCGGGAAGAAGCTCCTCCTCAGTCTCTCTGTGTTGGTCTTCAGGGAGTGGAATCGCTTTCCTGACCTCAGCAGAGAGAACAGTCTGTTGTTGGGATGGCTGAGGTCCTTCACCATCTTCCTGGCCTTGGTCCAGCACCGCCTGCTGTAGATTGAGTGCAGGTCAGGGAGCTCGGAGCGGATGGTGCGCTCAGCTGACCGCACAACCCTCTGTAGAGCTCGTCTGTCCTGCATGGTGCTGTTCCCGAACCAGGTTAAGATGTTTCCCGCCAGGATGCTCTCTATGGTGCACGAGTAAAAGTTCCTGAGCACCTTCAAATTCAAATTCAAATTCAAATTTTATTTGTCACGTACACAGTCATACACAGTACGATATGTAGTGAAATGCTTGGACAACTGCTCGTGACCTAAAGAGAACAAAAAAGGAAAAGGCTATGAATAAGATAGGAAATAAATATGAAAAATTAAAAAGGGTAAATTTAACTAGGAAGGAATAAAATATAAATTAAGGTTAAAAATGAAATAACTGTACAACACAAATTAGAATGAAGGGTAAATTTAACTGGGAAGAATAAGATAAAGATAAATATATAAATTAAAGTTGAAAATAAAATAACTGTACAACAAAATACACAATATAGAACTATATAAGAATGTATGAAGAAATCTAAATATAAATAAATATATACACAATAACAGCAGCTGTACAAGTATTAACCGGAAATGAAGAATATAGTGACCAGTGTTGTGCAAAAACAAAGTCCAGAAAGTCCAGTGTGTGTGTAAGAACTGTATGTGTGGGTCAGTACTGTGTGGTGGTGTGATTGAGAGACCGTATCGCCTGCGGGAAGAAGCTCCTCCTCAGTCTCTCTGTGTTGGTCTTCAGGGAGCGGAATCGCTTTCCTGACCTCAACAGAGAGAACAGTCTGTTGTTGGGATGGCTGAGGTCCTTCACGATCTTCCTGGCCTTGGTCCAGCACCGCCTGCTGTAGATTGAGTGCAGGTCAGGGAGCTCGGAGCGGATGGTGCGCTCAGCTGACCGCACAACCCTCTGTAGAGCTCGTCTGTCCTGCATGGTGCTGTTCCCGAACCAGGTTAAGATGTTTCCCGTCAGGATGCTCTCTATGGTGCACGAGTAAAAGTTCCTGAGCACCTTGGAGGGCAGTTGGAAGTCTCTCAAGCGTCTGAGGTGGTAGAGACGCTGTCGGGCCTTTTTCACCACGGTGTTGATGTGACAGGACCATGACAGGTCCTGCGTGATGTGAACTCCGAGGTATTTGAAGCTGTCCACTCTCTCCACTGGGCACTCGTTGATGATGGGGGTCTGGTAGTTCCTCTCCTGCTTAGTGCTGAAGTCCACTATCAGCTCCTTTGTCTTACTGACGTTTAGAAGGAGGTTGTTCCTCTGGCACCAGTTCTCCAGATTCCTAATCTCCTTCACGTAGGCCGTCTCGTTGTTATCAGAGATCAGGCCCACCACGACGGTGTCGTCAGCAAACTTGATGATGGTGGTGGAGCTGGTAGTGGCCACACAGTCATATGTGTACAAAGAGTACAGCAGGGGGCTCAGAACACACCCCTGGGGGGCTCCAGTGCTGAGAGTGGTGGAGGCTGAGACATGTCCGCCCATCCTTACTGCCTGTGGTCTGCCAGTTAGGAAGTTGGAGATCCACTGACACATAGATGAGCTGAGTCCCAGATGCTCCAGCTTGGTGGTGAGTGTGGAGGGAATTATGGTGTTAAATGCAGAGCTGTAGTCTATGAAGAGCATTTTAACATAATTCCCCCTTCTAGTGTCCAAGTGAGTGAGTGATGTGTGGAGGAGATGAGAGATGGCATCGTCTGTGGAACGATTTGGACGGTAAGCGAACTGTAGTGGGTCCAGTGTGTCTGGTAGTGAAGAAATGATGAAGTCTCTGACCAGGCGTTCAAAGCACTTCATCACTACTGAGGTGAGGGCTACAGGGCGATAGTCATTGAGAGAAGCAGGGTGGGGTTTCTTCGGGACAGGAACAATGATGGACTCTTTGAAGCATGTGGGGATCACCGACTGAGATAAAGAGATGTTGAATATCTCAGTGAACACAGGAGCTAGCTGGTATGCGCAGTCTCTGAGGATACGACCTGGGATGCCGTCTGGTCCTGCTGCTTTCCTGGTGTTCACTCTCTTGAAGGCTCTTGAAGGCTCACTCACTGGTCCTCACAAGTTTGAAGACCTTTTTGAGGCTCAAAATGTGGTTTTAGTGTCAGGGTTACAATTAGGTTATGGTTAGGTTTAGGGTCAGGGTTAGGCATTCATTTTTAATGGTTAGGATTAGACTAAGGGGCTAGGGAAGGCATTATGTCAATGAAGGTCCTCACTAAGATAGCTGAACGGGCTTGTGTGTGTGTGTGTGTGTGTGTGTGTGTGTGTGTGTGTGTGTGTGTGAGAGAGATGTGTTTTAGTGCGTTGCATTGATTCGCGGATTTCTGACATATGAAAGTCTGACCCTGCAGGGATCCATAGACTGTGCCGAACACACTGTGATTTCTGATGTTATTTGAATATGAAGTGGCGAACATAACGATGGTGTCTCTGTAACTTTAGAGTCAGAATAATGAAGTCAGAATAAGAGTAAAGACATGAACTCAGCAGAACAAACGGTTTATTTCACGCGTGGAGTCAGAATGACGGCTGAGCTCACTGAACACAGAGGACACAGTTCAAACAAACAGGGCTGATGGAGAGCCAGGGAACAGTTCTCTGAATCACACGTACCGCCTCAAACATCTTCAAGAAACCAAAATGCAGTGTTGGGAAGGTTACTTTTAAAATGTATTCCACTACAGATTACAAGTATTTTGTAACGTATTCTGAATACTTTGGATTACTTAATATATTATCATGCTTTTTACAACTACATGAATGTACTATTGCTGTGTTATTTATTACTGTTACTGAAGGTTACTCGTCACACCAACTAGATGTTTAAATCTTAATATAAATGAGTAACAGTAGGTGGACATTAGGTAAGGCTGCACTTTTTGCAGCGATCTCGTATAGAAAACTATTCCGCGCGTATATAAAACAGGTCCGCCGCTCTGAACCGTAGTAAAGGGACCTCTGGCTAATACGTCGGGTTCGTGTCGGCTCGTAGCTGAAAACTAGCTTTACTTTGTTGCCTGGGTCACTTTGCTAGCAGAGACAGAGAGAGGATTTGAAAGGCTGCTCCAACAGAGCTTATTGTTTCAGAGGAAAACACGAACACAGTGTACAGTCGAGTCTTAATAGCTTACTTACAGCTGGGCTCGTCAGGCCCTCTGTTTGGCTGCAGTGGTTATTATTATATTTACATGCTTCCAGCTCCCGTTTCTGCTCCGTGACAGCTCGTACCTTTCCTTTTTCTCCCTCCTCGCGCTCACAGACACATCACGGGTATGGCAGTCCATTCTCCCTGCAGCACAGACTACACTGCCCATCAGGCTGCATGCTTTAGGGCGATGCCTGTAACACTCTGCCTGTTGCCTTCATATTAAACAATTTTTGTGAATAATTTTTAAAAAATATTTCTTCCAATCATTATGCTGCTGCAGGTAGGGGTGACGTGGGCCATGAGACTGAGACATTAGAGCCTCTTAATGCGTGTTTGTTCGGGTTTCCACCGGCGTGGAATTACCAAAAATAGAGAGGACATAGCCGAACATATGAAACAGGAAAAGACCGCCATGTAATCCATTTACTTCAACAAAGTAACTGTATTCTGAATATCATCTTTTAATTGGTAACTGTAACGGAATACAGTTACTCATACTTTGTATTTTAAATACATAACGGCGGTGCATGTACTCAGTTACTCCCCAACACTGCCAAAATGCTTCTCTAGAACTTCGAGGCCCAATATGTCTTTGTGTGGGTGAAACCATAGGATGATGACCAATGACATTATGGCATTATATTAAGAAAGTCTCATGGTGGTGTCAGGAAGGTCAGAGTATTTCCTGAAGAGCTTCACAGCCAAACGACCGTCCTGTGATTTTATATCTGTCTCTGCTGACGTCACGCTGCAAAGGCACAAAGCCTTCAAGTGGAGAGCAACAACAGTTCCCTCGTCATGATTCATTTATTAAAAAGAAAAATATTTCCCCTGCTGGTGTAAAAACCACTCAGGGCGGTCCTGACTGTGGAAGCCACCTGAGGAAGAGCTTCAGGGGATCCTAGAACTTCCTCAGTAACCTCTCAGTGACCAGTTTTACATTCTCACGCATCCCTGCGGCTTCCTCACAGAGAGGTCAGCCCAAAATCAAAATCACCATCTGCCCATACAGCAGCATCACCTCTCAGGTGAAGGGGCCGCTCACAGTGAAATGTGAGCATGTGTAGTCTTTGTGTACCTACACGTTCTGCTGCACAGCCATGCTGTGGTTGGTGAAGTTCAGAAGAAAGGAAAACTGCAGAACGAACTTTGAGGGCTTTTGTTTATTGTTGGTAACCAGGTCCTACTGCAGCTCTTCGTGTTTTCTAAGCACGGCTAGCATCCTGTCTAGAACCAGTTTCACGTGTTTCTCCTGCAAAAAGTCTGAACTGGTACCACTCACTTCACCAGATGCACCTTGTTTAGTTCTCTCACCTTTGATTGGGTGTGGTGCTTGTCCTCGATTGCACTCACCTGTCACACATTATATAAGGACTGCATTCACTTTTGGCTCACTCTTTCTTCACTTCCACACGGGGCGGCAGCTGAGGTGAGGTTCTATTTGGGTTTTATTTTATGTATTGTTTAAGGGAATGAGTAACTTAAATCTCTGTTTTCCTGTTTTCTTTCAGCTGTGGCAGTCCATGAGTGTCTTTGTTTCCTTCCTTCTTTGCCTTATTTATTCGAGAATAAAAGGAGAACCCTGAGAATAATTCTGAATTAGATGGCTGCTTATTCTTCTTCTAACCGGATGAGCCCATGATGCTGATTGCTTAAGCCCTGAACCTTCCTTCCTTCAAAACATGGTAAGCGTGTCGTGGAAACTAACAGTTGGTAAAGACGCAAAGTTTCGGTGTTTTTTTTGCTTCAGGCTAGGGTCCTTCTGATGTTGTTTTCCCCAGAGCCGATACTTAGAGGAAGGACGTCATCCAGGCTGGTTCTGATAAGGTACCAAGACCAAACTGGATCTGCACCACCACCGGGACCATGTCGGTGGAAAACTAGTATCAGACATCTCTGAGAAACTCAGATCACATTGACCTAGGAGAACAAACAGTCTCTATAAGGAAGTCACAGGAAAGTTTGAGAGTCCTTGTGAAGGGCTTATGGGCTTGTGAAGAGACTGAGAAGGTTCTAGGAGGACTTGAATATGTTGTAGAAATCTTTCACAGGACACTCTGAAGACGTGCTTCAGAAGGTTACAGGGTTCTCAGAGGAAGACCTAGAAGTACATGATCACATTCTAGAGAAGCTTTGTGGTTCCTTAGAGATGCTGAGTGTCAGTGAGGTATTGCATTGCATCATTAGGGAGTCCTTTATGTGCTTTTGTAACTTTTGGAGGGGAGCAACTGATCAGAAGGTACCTGGAGTCCCGTGGGCACCTGTGGGCAAAGAATGTCTGTGAAGGTTCTCAGTCATCCAGGTCATCTTAGTCAAAGGAGCTTGGAAAGAAAAGCGTCTGGACTTCTTTAAGTAGCTTGAAGACGTTTCACCTCTCATCCGAGAAGCTTCTTCAGTTCTAAGGTCAAATGGTGGAGAGTCCCAGATATAAACCTGTGGGAGTGACCCCCCACAGAGGGACAAAAGGACCCCCTGATGATCCTCTAATCGCCTGAGCCAAGGTGGGAAACTGGGCGTGGGTCCCAATCAGCCAGAGTTTCGGGTGTGTTCATTGTGAAACCTGGCCCCACCTTATCATGCGAATTCCTGAGGTCAGATGGCCCAGGATGTGAGTGGGCGTTAAGGCGTCTGGGAAGGGATCTCAAAACTGGATTATAGATGGCAGAGAGTTGGTGTCGTAAGCCCCGCCTCTGTTCAAAGATGGTCGCTCACAGTGGACATAGATGGCTTCTTTCACTCCTCTTTCAAACCATCTGTCCTCTCTGTCCAAAATGTGAACATTGGCATCCTCGAAAGAGTGACCTTTGACCTTTAGATGCAGATGGACTGCTGAGTCTTGTCCTGTGGAGGTGGCTCTTCTGTGTTGTGCCATGCGCTCCTGATTGGGGCCCACACCCTGATTGGCTCAGGCGATTAGAGGATCATCAGGGGTCCTTTTGTCCCTCTGTGGGGGGTCACTCCCACTAGGTTTATATCTGGGACTCTCCACCATTTGACCTTAGAACTGAAGAAGCTTCTCGGATGAGAGGTGAAACGTCTTCAAGCAACTTAAAGAAGTCCAGACGCTTTTCTTTGCAAGCTCCTTTGACTGTGGGCAAAGAAATTGCTCTGGAAGTCATTACGGATGTCTTTGAGGGAAAACACAGCTGTGGGTAACTCTAGACAGGCATTCAGGAATTCCAAAAGGTCATCATGAAGTTGTCTTTTTGGGTTTATAAGGATTTTTGCTCTCCAGTAACTTCAGGTACTCCAGGTTTCGGCGTGTGACCGCCTGGTTCTGGCGGATGTAGTAGGCCAGGTAGCAGATGAGCATGAAGAGCCAGAGGAACATGGTGACGAGTGTCACCACATCAGTGGTTCTCCTCACAGACAAACACAGATCCCAGTCCTCCATCAGCACAACCAGTGGTATCCCGACAGCTCCTGTAACACCACATCACACAGTGTCAGACCATAAATCAGTGTATAGCCGAAAGTAAAGAACAAAATGGTACAAAAGAAGGAAAAATGATGTGTTGTGTGTTCTTTGTTCAGCACATCTGCTGAGAGAAAGCTTACCGAGGTTTGGGAGATCAGAGGTTGCACAGACAACTTCTGCTAGTGAGGTCGGGTCCAGATCCAACTGAGGCATGGACATCTAAACACAAACAGAAAGTTGTAATGACTTTGTGTGAACTACAAACACACATCATTGCATCTGTGCACACCTCCATCCTGCAGTCACAGTGCCAGGGGTTATGTGTGAGGTTGGCCTCAATCTGCAGACCGCCGAGCACCGGCAGCTCCAGCGTGGACAGGCGGTTGTACGACAGGTCCAAGAAAGTAAGCGAGTCCAACCCACGGAAACAACCGTCTTCAAGTGAGGAGAGCTGAGGAGGGCGAAACAGTATGATCCTGCTGTGTCTTACTGGTATTAAACTGGTGCATACTCTAAACTGGTATGAAGAGCTGTTCACTACCTGGTTATGTGACAGGTCGAGCTCATCGAGCAGGAACAGACTGGAGAACATGTCGGCCGCCAGAGAGGTCAGCAGGTTTTTATTCAGAAACAGACGAGTGGTGCGGTTCGGCAGGCCGATGGGTACCTGAGCGCACAAACACACCTGGATACTGTGAGCGCACGGATGCCGTCTGCTAAAGCTTAAAGAACATCCTCATCCTGCCTGAGAACTTAAAGTCAGGGGTAGTTTCATTCTCGGGTTGGAGGTTTTCACAGGTCATTCAGAGGCTAAAGTCCACCTGAAGCTAGGAAAAGCAGCCACACACGCACACGCACGCACACAGACACACACACACCTGGGTCAGTCTGAGTCCACTGCAGCGGACCGTCAGTCCTCCGTCTGCTGTCTCCAGTCGGTGGCAGGCGCTGATAGTGGAGACTCGGTTGCCACGACGCCACAATGCCACAGTGAGCGGTGATGTGGCCGACACCAGGCTGAGTGACGTCAACACCAGAAGAAGAAGAAAAAGGAGGCGGGGCATCCTCTGCAGTGAAACATCCACCACAGTGGAAGGCATCGGCAGCAGGTGCTTGGCGTGGGACATGATGATCACAGAGTCGACTTGTTACTTTAACTTCCTGTCACATGTTCAGCTGCTGGCGGCCATTTTGACTCGGTGTAAGCAGCAGGGAGCCGGGGGTGGAGCCTGTCTGCAGAAAAACAGTTCAAAGTTCAGCGGTGCCCCCTGCAGACTCCAGTCCTCACACTGATGTTTGTTGGAATAAAGACTCAGACGTCAGAAACACACCATCACGGTCAGCTGATCAATAATCATTATTAACTTGTTGTTAACACTCGTTACTGATATCAGGCGCCGGGAGAGGAAGTTTCTGGAATAAAACAATGTTGTAACAAAACAGCAGGAAAACAAAAGATTAAGGCGGGGATTACACAGAGTGAGGAGGAGGAGAACAAAGGGATGAGAAGAAGATAAAGGAGACGGATTCATGAAGCCAACGAGGAAATGAGCAGATTATCAGATTAAATCCTCCCACAGGGATTAAGAAAGAAGAGAGAAGAAAAAAGAAGTTAACCTTCGAACCCTTTAAAGCTGCTGGTCTGTTCCTCTGGGCTCCGCTACACCGACGAGGCTTTTACTTTGAAACTTTTCATCACTGTGGTAAACGTAGCCTTTGTTCACAGCTACAAATTCGAGTTCTTACTGTTAGCTGGATCAATAAAGCCTCAGATCAATAATAATCAGTGACATTGTTCATGTTTTATTGATCCGGGTAAAAAATCTGACTGAGATTCAAACTTCCTGTTGTCTCAGCACTCATGTAAAAGGAGGAATTCTGTCATCCTGTCATGTGACTCCTCTTCCTCAGTGTTTTCTATTCAAAAGGACTCTTCCTGTCCTTGCCTTTCACAATAAAAGCCTGTTGTGCTCTTTCAGTAGTGAACTGTTGTTGATAAGAAACTGACAGGATTACAGTGAAGTGACCTCCAGCTGACCGCAGGACTACATCCATCCACGCTCACTGTGAACACAGCCCAACACTTGAGCTCCTCCACCCACTCAGAAGCCTCACACTCAGTGTACTGTAACAGCTGCAGTGAGTTCATCATCATCATCATCATCATCACCTGTGCTGAGGTCGTGAGCAACGCTTCACAGCAGTCACATGACAGACCACAAATGTGTTTTTGTATTCATCAATATTTATCATCATTATTTGAACATAAAGCGTCACGCTCCTGTAACGCTGATATAATGTGTGGCCATGGAAACCGTTCAAGCCCCTCCCTGACAGGGTCCTGACTCAGGTGTGACCCTGACCCAGCCGCACTGCATCCTGATCACATCCCGGCCCAGACTTCAGTTTGATGTTGGCATGGGATCACAGACTAAAGCTGACTGTAGGTCAGTGATGGAGGCCGGCGGCGTGCTCGCCTTCCCTGTGTCAGACGTTTACTCCTGTTTTATTTGAGGTCAAACGTTTTAGTTCAGACAACAGGCCGAAGCACAGACACATCCAGAGGACTGGTCCTCTGTGACATCACCAAACAAACATCAGAGATCAGAGCGCTCTGGTCTGACCGCACGGACAGGAAACGGGGCTGTCGCACGCTGACAGGACGCACGCGCCTTTGTTTCATGTTTGATCTGCTCAGAACAAAGTCTTCACCCACAAATGTAAAATTAGCAACAATATTATTATATTATTATTATTGTTGGTGTTATTATTATACAGTATTATTTTAATATTATTCTAAACCCTGTTTCAGCTCCATCACCACCTCTGTGGACCCACTCTCAGTGCTGTCATGATATTTACCTCCATGCTAACCTTGTATCTCCACTAAGCTGTGCAGCTGTCAGTGCTGCTCACATCCCAAATGTTTCAGAGCTTTTTGGTTTGAAGCAAGACTGTTACCATGGAGACGCATCCTAAAAAGCCAGAAACCGATCTCTGACTGCACAAACAAACAAACAAACAAACAAACAAACAAACAAACAAACAAACAACAGCAGGGCTGTACTCACATGCTGCTGCTCCAGACACAGACGAACAGCTCTGACAGGGCAGCGACTGAAGACGAAGCTCCGCCCACAAACGAAATAATAAATACAGTCAAATAAATAAACGACAGGAAAACTGCCGTCCACCAGAAACAACGTCACGTGACCCCACGGAGGGAAAAACTGTAAGAAAAAAAATCTGTTAGAAAAAAAACATAATTAAAGAAATGAATAAATGACGTCAGTGTGGTTTTATAAAAACACCCGTGAGAAACTCAATAAACAAATGCAAATAAATCAATAACACAATCGATTGCCTAACACTATCACTAGTTTCACTTTGCTCTTATACTAACAGCGTCATCACGTTTCTGTCCCTTATTTTACCGTTAAAATCATTTTACCTTCAGTTTTCTTTATTAGATCTCAACTATAAAATCATCAGAGTGAAAACCTTCAGCGACATAAACACGACCACGAGGGGGCGCTCTGCACTGGCCTTCCTGCCGAGACCCAGACTCTCTGGCTGGAATCAAACCAGCAACTTTTCACTGAGCAGAGCGAGTGTGTTCATCGCGACTTCACCGAGCGACTGACGGCACTAAAATCATCCTTCACGAGCACGCGGACTAATTAAATACCGATCCAACGTGTGTTATTCAATAATACTGAGCCATGGCTCCGAGTACTGCAGGCACTCCGTGTTGGTAGCACATGCAGTACTTATGTCAGTACTCACACAGTGCCCGGGGGCTGGTTCGCTTCCTGTTTCTATCAGGCAGGTGACAGGTGTCCGGTGGGCGGGGCTTCATGCACTTCGTGCCGCCTGTGCTGTGCTGATAGAGCTCGTGCTCACACTCTCTTTCTGCAGCGCGTGCAGCCTGCGCAGAAATGACGTATGTGCTCCGAGAAGCTGAAGCTGTTTCCAGAGTCCGGCTCTGAAACACCTGCTGTTCTGTTTCTGCTTCTGCGGCGTCAGACTGATGAAGTGACCGCTGCTGCACACACAGCGTGAGTACCACACACACACACACACACACACTGTATTATAGTTTATGAAGTAAACAACTTCCTTTGTGCTTCAAACATTTTAAAACAGGTGCTTTAAAAAGTAGAATATCAAAACGAAATACGAATAAACTTTATTTACTTGATTTACGCAGAAAACAAAATCAGTAACATTTTTTATATACATACATATATATAGTATATGTATGTATGTATATAAATACTATATATGTATGTATGTATATATAGTATATATATATATATATATATGTATATATACATATATATATATATATATATATGTATATATGTATATATACATATATATGTATGTATATATACTATATATATATGTATGTATGTATATAAAACTTCAGTGAAGTTTCTTTAAAAAATCAGACCAAAGTAAAACCAAGTGAGTAGTTTGTGTGGCCTCGTGTTTTATGTACATGATGATAACGTCGGGGCGAGCGCGTGCTAAAGGACCTCCTCTCAGATCTGGACCCGGTCTGAGCTCCTGTCTGAGGTACAGACATCATGTCCCGGATGTTCTGCAAGCTTTAGGTCAGACGAGCGTGTGGGCCCATCACGTCCTTCGTCCTCCACACGTCTTCCACCAGAGGAACGCGGGACCCGCTACACTGGTGTCCCTCCGTGGATACGCCTCCCCCGACCATCACTGATCTGCCATCAAGTCTCTGAACGATGTTACAGGCAGCGTAGCGTTCTCCTCAGCTTCTCCTGACCCTTCACGTCTGTCACGTGTGCTCAGGCTGAAGCTGCTCACACATCTGTGAGAAGCACAGGGCAGCTCTGGTACTCTGTGGCACATGCCCGTCAGGCTCCACGGTGCTGGGCAGGAGCACAGGGCTCACATCGGGCTCTCGGGCCACCCTCATGGAGTCTGTGACGGTGCTCAGAGTGTTCTTGCTGGAGGTCATGTTGTGGCTCCGGCAGAGCTCATCCTTACACAGAGGAGCAGATACTGGTCCTGCTGGTGGGTTAAGTGGAAGTGACGGACGCCCTTTATAGGCTGCAGGTATGGCCTCACACTGACCCCAGCCAGATGCACATCTGGTGAAAAGCAGTCAGATGAGGAGGGGAAGTGTCAGCGACCTCCACCTGTTTCCTGTTTCAGGGGGTGTGTCGTTGCTGCCCCTGCACCTGTTATTCTTTTCATTAACGCCCTCTGATACTGATCGGATCAACAAGTTTAAATGAGTCGATGCTGCACCGATTCATCAGGTCGTATGTTGTGTGACGCTCAGGTTATGCAGTTGTTGTATGTTGGTGTGTCGTCATGGTGATGTTTAACATCTCGTGTCTCCATCGACCCTCCCACAGCTCCTCCTACTCAGACATCACCACCAGTCAGCTGACACAGGTGGAGGATGCTGCCTTGGACCCCTGACAGCGACAGCAAAAAAAGACCTGAAGAAGAAAAACAACAAGAGAATGAAGAGGAGTCGGACATGACCACATCGAAGGACGACCCCGCCAGCCAATCAGATGCTGCGGTTAAGCCTCAGGACGGCAGCTCGGACTCTGGGGAGGAGGCGGCCGCAGTGCTGTCAAACAGGGAGGTGTTACCATGGCAACAGAAGGAGGAAGAGCGCGACGAAGCAGAGACACAGGCGGTAGCTTCATCGCCCGATGGACGATTCCTCAAGTTCGACATCGAGATCGGACGAGGATCCTTTAAGGCGGTTTACAAAGGACTCGACACCGAGACCACGGTGGAGGTGGCCTGGTGTGAGCTGCAGGTAACACACACACATGCACACACACACACACATGCACACACACACACACACACACACACACACACACACACACACATGCACACACATGCACACACACACACGCATGCACACACGCACACATGCACACACACACACGCATGCACACACGCACACATGCACACACACACACGCATGCACACACGCACACATGCACACACACACACACAGTAATAGTGGTAAAAGTAAAGATTTGTTTTTATTATTTACTAAACAACAATAATCGTTTGTTTGTACTTGTTTGTTTCTTATCTCAGGTCAGTTTGTGTGTTTGAGCTCTGAGGTCGGTTTTATGCTTTTATTGGCTGATGCCTCAGACCGTGAGCTCTGATTGGCTCAGAATGAGGACCTTTAGGTTTGGTAAATGTTTAACACACCTGAGTTTGTGTCTGCGAGGACGCGCCTCCGTCCTCAGGGCTGAGCGAGCTGCACGCTCTCAGACTCTTCATCATCATCATCATCGACATGAGTTCACACACCGGCACTAATGAGCACGCCTTCTGACAGTGACCCATCTGTAAAACTAACAGGAACATGATTGGCCACAACTCCCAAGATGCATTTCTGCAATAACTCCCCAAAAAAGCGCGGCACTGCTGAGAGCATCAAACTAAGGCTATCGTCAGTCAGAGCGAGGTCCAGGGTCGGGGTCGCGGGGTGCTCCTCCTGCGGCGTTCAGTCTGAGCAGGTGTCGGTGCCAGCTCGCCGCGGCCAGGTGAAGACGTCTCCCTGTTTGTGGACAAACGGTTGTTCTTTCGCTGGTCGTCACAGGTGAACATTTGTGTCCACAAACAGACCGGCGACTGTAAACGTGCGAGCAACACGAGGCGAAGCTTTGCTCGGCGTTTGGTGTGAAACGACGTTAGACGAGCTGGTTCTGTTTAACTGAAAGCAAGCTGGTGGCCGGAGACGCCCATAGATACTGCCGAAGGGCGCGGCACGCCTGTGAGATAAACGGAGGTGAGCTTCGATGGGTTTGCCTCCCAACTTTACCTTCACCGTTATCAGCAGCTGTAGACGCCACATACTCCCAAACACTGCAGCGCTTTACTCATCTGTGAGCTCGTTCTGTCAGAATAATCCAGTTAAAGTGTTAATAAACTTGTAGCAGGTGGATGAAAACAGACCTGTTTAAACTCTGCCAGCACAGCTGCTGAGGAATCCAGTGTTTCTCATCTTTCTGTCTGCCTGTTTGCATCGTGTCACTTCCTGATACCGTCTAACAGAGAATATTAGATGAAGTTTGTCACGTTTAATAAATAATAATAATACAGGGAGTGCAGAATTATTAGGCAAATGAGTATTTTGTCCACATCATCCTCTTCATGCATGTTGTCTTACTCCAAGCTGTATAGGCTCGAAAGCCTACTACCAATTAAGCATATTAGGTGATGTGCATCTCTGTAATGAGAAGGGGTGTGGTCTAATGACATCAACACCCTATATCAGGTGTGCATAATTATTAGGCAACGTCCTTTCCTTTGGCAAAATGGGTCAAAAGAAGGACTTGACAGGCTCAGAAAAGTCAAAAATAGTGAGATATCTTGCAGAGGGATGCAGCAGTCTCAAAATTGCAAAGCTTCTGAAGCGTGATCATCAAACAATCAAGCGTTTCATTCAAAATAGTCAACAGGGTCGCAAGAAGCGTGTGGAAAAACCAAGGCGCAAAATAACTGCCCATGAACTGAGAAAAGTCAAGCGTGCAGCTGCCAAGATGCCACTTGCCACCAGTTTGGCCATATTTCAGAGCTGCAACATCACTGGAGTGCCCAAAAGCACAAGGTGTGCAATACTCAGAGACATGGCCAAGGTAAGAAAGGCTGAAAGACGACCACCACTGAACAAGACACACAAGCTGAAACGTCAAGACTGGGCCAAGAAATATCTCAAGACTGGTTTTTCTAAGGTTTTATGGACTGATGAAATGAGAGTGAGTCTTGATGGGCCAGATGGATGGGCCCGTGGCTGGATTGGTAAAGGGCAGAGAGCTCCAGTCCCACTCAGACGCCAGCAAGGTGGAGGTGGAGTACTGGTTTGGGCTGGTATCATCAAAGATGAGCTTGTGGGGCCTTTTCGGGTTGAGGATGGAGTCAAGCTCAACTCCCAGTCCTACTGCCAGTTTCTGGAAGACACCTTCTTCAAGCAGTGGTACAGGAAGAAGTCTGCATCCTTCAAGAAAAACATGATTTTCATGCAGGACAGTGCTCCATCACACACGTCCAAGATAATTGAAATGGGTATATATTTGTTTTTTGTTAAGTTGCCTAATAATTCTGCACAGTAATAGTCACCTGCACACACAGATATCCCCCTAAAACAGCTAAAACTAAAAACAAACTAAAAACTACTTCCAAAAACATTCAGCTTTGATATTAATGAGTTTTTTGGGTTCATTGAGAACATGGTTGTTGTTCAATAATAAAATTATTCCTCAGAAATACAACTTGCCTAATAATTCTGCACTCCCTGTAATCATTTGATTGTTTCTGATTTGACTCGTTTGGTGGCATGGTTCGCTCAGACCTCTGCCGTCTGACAGGTGAGT
The DNA here is from genome assembly GCF_041146795.1 of Maylandia zebra. Classification (NCBI taxonomy): domain Eukaryota; kingdom Metazoa; phylum Chordata; class Actinopteri; order Cichliformes; family Cichlidae; genus Maylandia; species Maylandia zebra. Next base: position 36,754,319 of record NC_135170.1, on the reverse strand, counting down.
CGCAGCCTGTTTAGCCTCCCTGGACTCTAAACAGGTGCAGAGGATTTATCACTTCTAATAATGGCTCCATCCTCTGCGGGATGCAGGGCGAGGCGTTATGGAAACAGCTTTGTTCCTCTCACTCAACTTAATAAGAACTGTTGTATTAGACTCATCGTGCCTGATGACCAAACATGTGTGTGTCAGGTTCACATAGGTGTGTTTTGTGACGACAAACGCCATCATTTCTCTGTAAAGTCTAAATAAAGTAACTTTGAACCTAAATGAGACTTCCTGAGAGGTCACAGGTCAGCCAGGATTCTCCATGGAGGCTTGATACAGATACTTAAGTGTTTCACAGTAAAGGTCAAAGATCGGTTCCAAGCGAGTCAGAGACGTCAGCAGCGTGTCGTTGTGAACGCGATTGAATCCTGAGTCTGTAGGAGCGCTCGTGTCACCATCATGACCTGCTCCGACCTCACAGTAAATATCAGAGCTTCACTGCGCTGCAGTAAGAAAACCTGTTCCTCTGAAAGTAAACCGTGTATTTCTGTCAGTGCTGTTGTAGTAAAGGTGCTGTGGATGCGAAAGTGTGACGAGGGGGCAGAGGTGGCGTGCAGCACATCAGTTTCATGAAATCATCCTCATGGTTGTGAATGTAAAGTCTGCTGTGATTGGCTGTTACCCTCAGTGACCTCCGGTAGACTCACACAACAAGACAAATGTCAAAGCATTTACAGCTCACACAGATGTTTCCACATCCAGGTGCCACGCCCCTCGCTGTCCTCAGGTACAGAGCGTCCGTATCGCTCAGGTGTGTCTGGGACTATGAGCACAGGTGTGTACACGGAGGCAGAGCTCTGCTTTCTAATGGCAGGACTTCTCCCAGCAGTCTTGTAGGAATGGGCTCGTTGATGGTTTGGAGGAATTAGTGAAGTTACCTCAGAAAGATCAATGACACTGAGAGTGACTGTGATGTGACAGCCAGGTGGAACTCCACGTCACCGTGTCTCTTTCCTTTAATCTCAGGCTGTGGTTCACATCTGCTGTGTGAATGGAAGAGTCCACTGTGTCTGCTGGAGCGTGCCCCTGTTGGCTGTTACTCAGACTGTGAGTAAAGGAGCAGCATGCTCACAGCCATGAAGGCTGAGCACACGTTTGCTGCACACATGCAGGCAGGACAGCTGTGCACAGTCATGTCAGAGCAGCACTGACTCTCCCCTCAGTGAACGTTTATGCAAACCTGCTGAGCTGAATATCACACAGCTGAGTGTCACACACCGGGTTTCATCAGAGCCTGCAGACCTCTGGTCCCAGACCAGATCAGTGTAAGGTTGGTTTGTTTGTCTTTTTAGGTTTTTATGAGAGCGTCTGTGGTTTAAGGTTCAGCTCTGAGTCAGGACAGCATGAAGTTTAATACGAAGGGACTGTCCTGAGGAATTTATGTGTGAGGTTATAAAACACTTTATGACTGATTTAAAGCTCCTACTTCAGTCAGGCTCAACAAAAACCATTGTCTTCCTCGTCCTTCGTCCTTTCGTCTCATCTTTAATAGAGTGAAAAACACACGGGGCCCGGTCCTCTCAAGGACACATAGACCAGCACGTGTGTGATAAAGGGTTAACAGTGACTCAGCGCGTTGTTGTACCGTACACAGTATCTGATTGGACGGACAGCTGCTGGCTGTTGATAACACACACACACACACACACACACACACACACACACACACACACACACACACACACACACACACACAGGGCAAAGAGGTCAAAGATCAACTCTGTGCTGAACTTCCTGCTTTGTGTTTATGGTCATTATTACAGGCACTCTCACCTGGCCTTCGTGCTCACCTGTGATTGGTCAGCTTCTGAGATTACACACAAATAAACATTTTCTTAGTGGTCCTTTATTTTCATGCTTTTATTGTGAAAATCGTGGTGAGTAGATTGATTGTGACGCAGAGCCAGGGTTACGCGTGTAACCTCCAGTGTCTAAACAAGAAGTTTTAAAATCAGCATTTACATGTTCTTTATTTTTTATTTCATTAAATATTTCATTTATTTTATTTGTAAATGTTTAATTAAATCTTATGACTTTTATTGTTCCTGTATCATTCATTTTGTTTTATATTTCTAACTGTATTTTTATTATTTTAATTACTTTATTTATTTATTGTGAGTTTATTCCTTTTAAATGTATTCTTGTCCCATTTATTTATTTTGTTGTAATATTGTATTTTTAGTTTACTGCTTTTCAGTATCTGAATCTGCGTGTAATTTATTTGACTTTTTGAATTGTATGTCTTGGTGCGATTTGATGTCTGTTTAATGGTTAGACTGGTGCCACCACAGCTCTTGTGTGTGTGAACCAGAAAAATTAAATATACACCAAAGAAACGCGTCGTACAGACGGCGTGTGTGTGTTTGGTGCTGGTTTCCCATCATGCTCTGCAGTGATGTGAGAAGCGTATGTTGTCCTGTCAGCAGATCTGTTAGTGTACGAGGGCTCAGCGTCCTTCACAGCAAAGCTGCGTCAGAGCCGCCTCATTGATTCAATTCAATTCAATTTTATTTATATAGCGCCAAATCACAACATAAGTCGCCTCAAGGCGCTTTATAGATACAGAGAAAAACCCAACAATCATATGACCCCCTATGAGCAGCACTTTGGCAACAGTGGGAAGGAAAAACTCCCTTTTAACAGGAAGAAACCTCCAGCAGAACCAGGCTCAGGGAGGGGCGGGGCCATCTGCTGTGATTGGTTGGTGTGAGAGAAGGAAGACAGGATAAAGACATGCTGTGGAAGAGAGACAGAGGTTAATAACAGATATGATTCAATGCAGAGAGGTCTGTTAACACATAGTGAGTGAGAAAGGTGACTGGAAAGGAAAAACTCAATGCATCATGGGAATCCCCCGGCAGCCTACGTCTATTGCAGCATAACTAAGGGAGGACTCAGGGTCACCTGGTCCAGCCCTAACTATATGCTTTAGCAAAAAGGAAAGTTTTAAGCCTAATCTTAAAAGTAGAGATAGTGTCTGTCTCCTGAATCCAAACTGGAAGCTGGTTCCACAGAAGAGGGGCCTGAAAACTGAAGGCTCTGCCTCCCATTCTACTTTTAAATACTCTAGGAACAACAAGTAGGCCTGCAGAGCGAGAGCAAAGCGCTCTAATAGGGTGATATGGTACTACAAGGTCATTAAGATAAGATGGGGCCTGATTATTTAAGACCTTGTATGTGAGGAGCAGGATTTTGAATTCAATTCTGGATTTAACAGGAAGCCAAAACAGGAGAAATCTGCTCTCTCTTTCTAGTCCCTGTCAGGACTCTTGCTGCAGCATTTTGGATTAGCTGAAGGCTTTTCAGGGAGTTTTTTGCCGATCTGATCTCTGAATTCACGGACGAGCGAATGATTGGAAATGTTCATGTGTTCGTGTCGTAACAGACTCACCGTCTAAACAAGGCCGAGCGTCAGCGCTTCAACGAGGAGGTGGAGATGCTGAAAGCTCTGCAGCATCCCAACATCGTCCGATTCTACGACTCTTGGAAGTCGACGCTGAAGGGACACAAATGCACCATCCTGGTGACGGAGCTCATGACGTCCGGGACCCTCAAGATGTGAGTCCAGAACCAGAACATTTGGTTCTTCTGTAGTTCCTCAACACTCTGTATTTGGGAACTTGATGCTGATTCTCACCGTAGTACATCAACAACTAATTTTTCAGATATCAGTGACTCTGTCAGTGCGCCCCAGGGCGGCTGTGGCTACAATGTAGCTGCCATCACCAGTGTGTGCATGTGTGTGTGAATGGGTGGATACCTGGATGTGTCCTTAGGGACTAGTAAAGCACTGTACAAATACAGGCCATTTACCATTTACTCAGTTTACTGGTTAAATAATACATGCTGATGAATTCTGGATCGTGTTGCAGATTTAAAGTCAGATTAATCCGTTACCAGTTCTTCCCCTGGATTAGTGATCATATCCACCACCAAAGAAGAGGGTGCAGAAAACCTGGAGGTAGATGGAACAAGACTTCCTATCTCCATATGAAGGAGTTATTAGTCACACTCATCCAACATCTTATTTTACTAGTGTGAGTAACGATAACAAAGATTAATCCGATGTTGTTATTTGACACCATCAGCAAACATCCTAACCCTCTTCAGTCTGCTGTTACTCCAGTGTCTGCTAATAACTGGGAAAATGTTTCTTCACCTGCAAGATCAAAATATCAGGTCACACCCAGTCCGTGCCTCTTCAACCACCCGAAGGCTTTTACCCAGTTCTGTTGTCTGAGGTCAAAGCACTTCTCCAACAGATCTTTTGGATATAGCCTCACACATGTGCACCTCCCCCTGGCCTCTCTCTCTTGTCAGTCCCTTACATCTGGCTGTGTCCCAGATTACTTTAAAACAGCCGGTGTCTTTCCTGTACTAAAAAAAACCTCCTCCACTCTTTTAAACAATTTTGGGCCAATTTCCAAACTTCCTGTTTCTTGTCAGCTCGTTGAGATTGTTGGGTCGGCATCGCTGGTACTGGTCTCAAATGGGTTTCTTTATACTTTTCAGATTCCTCAGAATTCATATTAACCAGTGTCCTCATCTGCACCAGTGGAGTCTCCCAGGGCTCGGTCCTTGGACCAGTTCTGTTGTCTTTGTCTATGTTACCTCTGGGTCAACTAATCAGTGGTTTTAATGGAGTCTCCTACCACTGCTATGCAGATGACACACTGTAATATGTCAACAGCCTCTCTTGCTTCAATGTTTCTCTGCCATTATTAGTTGCATGTAGTCTGACTTCCTCCATCTCAACTCTGGTAAAACCGAGGTTCTAGTGCTCGGCCCAGACAGTTTCTCTAAGGACGTTTATCAGTACATCGGCCCCTCGCCAATAACATCAAATCATCTGCTTTTTATCGCTTTTGATTACCGCCTGAATTTTGAATCTCTCAAAGGTTAGCCAGTATTGTTTCCTTCATCTGAGAAATATTGTGACAATCAAACCTTTACTGCCAGTCAGTCATCTTGAACTTTTAGTATACATCTTGATTACTGCGTCTTTCACGTGCGTCTCTCCATAGCTCATCTCCAATTAGTTCAGAAAGCAGAAGACCAGCTATCAGTCACATATCACACCAATCCCTGCCTCCGTTCACTGGGTTCCAGTATAATTCAGATTTAAGATTGTGTTATTGACATATAAGGCTCTACATGGATGGGCCCTGCTTATGTAGCTGAGCTTCTAACACCTGATCAGCCCGCCTCTCCGATCGTCCAATCAGGGCCTTCTGACTGTCCCTCCCTCTGATTTTAAAACCAGAGATGATCGCAGTTTGTAGGCTGTGGGACAGCCTTCCTCAGACTATCAGGTTGGCTGACTTTGTGTTTTAGTGAATGCTGAAAACTCATTTTTATAGGTTAGCGTTTCCTTAATTCATTCCCCTTCATTTGTTGACGCAGTTTGAAACCACGCGTTGAATGAATGTCTGTAAGTTTTAACATGTACACTTATCATCAGTGTCCAGCTGCGCTTTGTAACCCCGTGTTTTGAAAAGTGCTATTTAGATAAAGTTATTATTCTAATTATTTATTGATCCTAATTTGACTTCTTGGATCTCGTCTGTCTTTCTTTAAACTCGTCCAGGTACCTGCGCAGGTTCCGTCAGATGAAACTGAAGCTGCTGCAGCGTTGGAGCCTCCAGATCCTAAAGGGGCTTCACTTCCTGCACTCACGCTGCCCCCCGATCATTCACCGAGACCTCAAGTGTGACAACATCTTCATCACCGGGCCCACGGCCTCCGTCAAGATCGGAGATCTGGGCCTCGCCACACTCAAGAAGGCCTCGTTCGCTAAGAGTGTGATTGGTAAGAGACAGTCTGTAACCCTCCATGACCTCAGAAAGTCAGTGGGCCCAAAAAGCTGCTTCATGGTTTTTCTGGTGGTGCATTCAGGAACTCCAGAGTTCATGGCTCCAGAGATGTATGAGGAGAAGTACGATGAGGCCGTGGACATTTACGCCTTCGGCATGTGCATCCTGGAGATGGCGACCTCCGAGTATCCATACTCTGAGTGTCAGAACGCTGGCCAGATCTACCGCAAGGTCACCAGTGTAAGGCCCCGCCCTCGCTTAGCGCGTTTTACTTCATGTCCTCATGCCCAGATTTTTGACTTCCTG